>NC_137929.1:14504144-14544144 GCF_963969265.1 Rhamphochromis sp. 'chilingali'
ACAGTAAGCTTAACAAAAGAAAAATGTTGGCGACGAGAACTGGTGTTCTGTCAAAACATCCTACCGTAGCGTAAATTTATAGTCTTGTCTATCAATCCGTGCTACCTTATCAGAATATGCTACCTTACGTGGTTAATGGCTCCGTTGTATAGGTAGGGTGTTCAGATGACCCAATCACACTATTAAAACATGCTTCCTGCTTGGATTTATATAGGTAGCATGTTCAGATGACCCAATCACACTATTAAAACATGCTTCCTGCTGGGATTTATATAGGTAGCATGTTCAGATGACCCAATCACACTATTAAAACATGCTTCCTGCTGGGATTTATATAGGTAGCATGTTCAGATGACCCAATCACACTATTAAAACATGCTTCCTGCTGGGATTTATATAGGTAGCATGTTCAGATGGCCAAATCACACTATTAAAACATGCTTCCTGCTTGGATTTATATAGGTAGTGAAGGAAACGGTTTCCAGGGCCTAATCCGTGGATCGACTTCCTTCGAGGCGTGGACGTCTATCAGCAGAGAATGTACCTTCACCTATCAGCAGAGAATGTCCCTTAGTCTGTAACACAGTCAAATATATTCTCAAGCAATATTCAAGCATGCCATTCAGCGTGTTAGTACGAGCTCGGGAGCAGCTTGGGAGAACAAGAAAACAGAGACTGCTTCAGGTTGTCTTCCCAAATTGACTCAACTTTATTCACAAGTACAACAGTTTATATAGAGGGTAAAAATTCATGAGACAGCAGATTATCAGTTTAAACCAGTACAGACCAAGATAAGGGAGCGTCTTCCTGCCCTTGCACCCTAAAAAATTATTCAGGGGCTTAGTAAATATCATTATAATTCTAAGTTAGATGACCTTGATTAAATCTTTGAAAATCACTACAGTGTTATCTTGAGTTGAAAATACTGAAAAGAATGCTTAAATTTTCAACACCAGTTTTTGAGTTGAACTGAGTTCTTTTGTTCAAGTTTATTTAAAAGAAAAAATTCTGTATTTGAAACACAGGGTGCATTGTTTAAATCTACTCAATATATCTCATAGAAAGTACTCATAATAACTGAGACACTGGTATTCATACTTATCATTGTCTTTAACTTTAATTATTAATGGTTCAAAAATCAATATAATTTTGTCCCCCAATACTAACTTAAAACTTTGAGTAAGACTAATGACCTTTGGCATGTACCGCACGCGAGGAGCATGGCCTCATGGGAGATTTTCTGCACGTTGAACGAGACAGACACACATCCACTGCAGACTTGGTAACGTTTTCAGGTAAGTGACCAATTCTTACATTAGCTGTCTTTATCCACACCATTCTTTTATAACATGTTCTGAAGAAAGCGTTTGTCATGGTGGCTCACTTTTCGCAGCGTGTTTGTGCACGTTAATTTAAGTTTTCAACCCGTCTTCCAGTCAAGGCGGCGGGAAACCGCGCCCTTTTATCCTTTTACGTTCTGAGTCGCTATCTGCGTTCCGGGTAATTTGACCGGAATGTCCCGGTACCAGCGACCTGACCGTTTAATTGGGGGCATTTTAGGAACCACGTGAAAGCAGGTGTGCTCAGACATTTCTAGAAAATGGCCCTGTTGAGTCGCGGTGCGGGAGCTGCGGTAGTCACGCGGCCTGACTCACTCTGTCAGGTTGTTCAGGAGGAGATGAACAGACGTCATCAATGGCTTTGGTAACTAAGAAGACCTGCCCGCGGAACAGTTCATAGCAGCAACCATGCTGCTTAGCTTTCTTGTTCTATGTGGGGTCTTTCAGAGCATATAAGACGCTGCTTTCAGCTTTGTCCCGAACAGGGCCAGTTTTTGAGAGAACGCTGACAGGACCGCCCAGGTCAGCAGATTACCTCATCCAGGGCCGGTCCAAAGTACTATGGGGCCTTAAGTAAATTTAGACTGGGGGCCCTACTTCCTTTCAGATCCCAGAAAATAATGAAAAAAAAAAGCTTTGGTCCTTTTGGTCAAGCCAAAAGTACCATCATTTCCAGTATAGTTAGTATATAGTTAGTATAGTATAGTTCCAGATAGTTAGTATAGTATAGTTCCAGAAACACTCAGTTTATTTAAATCCAGGTTGAAGACTCACCTATTCTCTGCTGCATTTGAATAAAGCACCAAATCCACACTTTTAAGCTTAAATTTCAAAACTTACATTTAACTACTGATTTTATCTACTGTTGTGATTTTATGTTTTGATTTTATATACTGTTTTGTTTGTTAGTTAGTTTGTTTGCTTGCTTTAATCAATTTTAAATCATGCTTTTTATTTGTTTTTGTTTCTCTGTAAAGCACTTTGAATCACCTTGTTGTTGAATTGTGCTATACAAATAAATTTGCCTTGCCTTGCCTAGTTACTCCCAATTTACATAAATAAATGTTTATTTCAATCCAAGCTAAACTTTCTTATAAGAGATTGGTGTTATGGCAGATTACTCAGTGACATGTTTTGTAATGATAAAGTTTTGATTTGTATTTTTTCAGCACCATCTTCACCACCAGGAAAAAAATCTGCATCAACTACAAAGTAAAGCAGGTAATTTTACTCAGAGTTGATGTGTTAAATTTTGGAAGGATATGATATTGTTTTATACAAGCTGAGTAGTGGATGGTGATACCACCTAAATATTTATACTGGTTTTGTGGTGGGTTATTTTAGTCATACAAATGCCAAATCTAAATTTTGAGAATTTTTCAGTTCGGTAAATATATTGATGAGTTCATGGCCTGTCATCCAGTGTCACCATGAGTATAGGCGCAGCCCTTTAAGTGGGTATTCCCCTTGTGCGCGCAGCACTGAAGTATTTTAGTCCACGCCCACCTGCTGTGTGGGCCTCACCCTGGTCTAGTATAAGTTACGGTGAGACCAGGAAATCGGCTCTACCGTTTTTCTTCAGCCAGCCAGAAGATGTCCAGCGAGACCATCCGTCTGTGTCCATCCTGCCAGACCGGCTACATCATGTCGTATGACCGACATGCCGTCTGCGTGGGCTGCCTCGGTCCTCACCATGCGGACCTTGCCCTCACACCTTAATCCTATTGCTGCTCCTGTTAGCTCCTCCCGCCAGAGGAAAAGCAGCGGAGGTCAGCCTTTTTCAAGGCTGATGCTGAGGAGGCGTTCCCACTAAGAGAGGCACTCGCTGGAAGAAGCCATCGAGTTCTTCGATGGTGGGCCGGAATTGGATGATTCCACCCACCGTGAGGAAAACGGCAGTGGTGGCAGCTCCACTGCCTCCCAGCTGGGCAGCCTGGTGACAGAAGGGTGGATGAGCCGACGCTCATCCACCCCTGGCCTTCACATGTCGGCAAGGACTCCGCTCCCAGTTGTTGGTGCGCTGCTCCTGGATCTGCCTGGCATCATCCAGGAGGCAGCTGGTGAGAAGGAACTTCCCGTCCCTCAGCCTGCTCCACCCCCATCTGATGATCGTGGCTCAAGAGTTGGGAGTTCGCCTTGTAATCGGAAGGTTGCCGGTTCGAGCCCCGGCTTGGACAGTCTCGGTCGTTGTGTCCTTGGGCAAGACACTTCACCCGTTGCCTACTGGTGGTGGTCAGAGGGCCCGGTGGCACCAGTGTCCGGCAGCCTCGCCTCTGTCAGTGCGCCCCAGGGTGGCTGTGGCTACAATGTAGCTTGCCATCACCAGTGTGTGAATGTGTGTGTGAATGGGTGGATGACTGGATATGTAAAGTGCTTTGGGGTCCTTAGGGACTAGTAAAGCGCTATATAAATACAGGCCATGATCTGGCGGGAAGGTATGGCTCCACTCACTCTCGTTGCCCAGATCCCATCTGGCCTCAGTTCCCAGGGATGATGACCAACCTCTCTGAGGCAGCAGCAGAGCCAGCGAAGATTAGAGCGCCGGTCTCTACCTAGGGCTTCACAGAGGGCTTCACAGACCGGAGTTTTCCGCCTGTTCCCCCTCTGGAGCCGAGCTTCGTTTCAGTTTTCGGCACCAAAATGACCAAGGTCGTTGGACAGCGACCGGCCCATCCCGCCAAACTTGACCAGCTGATAGCAAGGTTCACTGATCGCGCACATCAATGCACTGTTCAGTCAGCTGCATTGACTAACAACACTGATTTGCTAGCGTTTGTCATCTCCAGGAAGGTGGAGGAAGCAGAGCTGCCAGAGGAGCTGAAAGGCTTTCTCTGTAAAGCCGCTGACACGATTCTGAATATGTGCGCCACTTCAGCGGTGTGTTCCTCTCGCATCGCTGCCTGGCAGACGATGGTTCAGAGGGCAACCTGGCTCCGCCTCTTCCCTCTAAGATTATACAATCTCACAGGGAAATAGTGCAAGCAATTCATAACATAAAATTTAGAAGCTTAGTGGAAGATAATACTTTATGTTGAGGGTTTAGTCTGCATACTGAACAACTCCACTTATATGGATTTATGTCTGGATGTGTAAATTAATCTTTTGCATGTTAGAAAATAAGGTCCAGGTTGCAAAAAATGGTAGATTTTTATTTTTTTATTTATTTTTTTTGATTGAATCAGAATTTTGGCCTTCAGATTTTTTGTCCTCTCCCATCCAGGTCAGTGCAGCGTTTCATAGGATCACGACCCTGAACCTTGAACCAAAGTTCATGTCATCGTTGGACTTGTATTCATCCAAACTCCTGTCCTTGTTTCAAGCCAAGAAAGGTGCTGCTGGACAACGCCACAGGGCACAGTTAAACCTTCTGCTTCAGGTAAGGAAGATTGCATTTTCTAACCACAAAAACGTTCCAACACAGCATTGAAGAGGCCCTTCCACTAAAAACGGCTTTTCTTAGGTTTCTGTTCAATATTTTAGCTCCACAGGTGTTCTTACCTTGATGGTGGGTGTGAAAACAGGTCAACAACAGAAAAAAAAATAGTTATGTTTAAGCTAGAAATGGTAAGTCATGTTTTAAATGTGCAAATTTTGCCTCAGTTGAGACTTCCTGTTTTACAGAGTGGAAATTCCATCGAGAAAAAACGAGAAGTCATCATCAGATGTTTCATTGACCATCTGGGAGAGGATCCAAGTGCCTTAATCAAAACCTTTGAGGTTGGTGCAATAAATCTGTTTTAGGAATATTAGTACCGTATTTCCCGGACTACAAAGCGCACCTGAATATTAGCCGCACAAGCTAAAATCAGGGGAAAATCCTGGTTTGTACATACATTAGCCGCACCTGACCAAAAGCCGCAGGTGTTTCAATGTTGACTTATCATATGTAAGAGAATATGCACAAAGGGAATTGTCAGGAAAGAGATGGCTGTTTGGAGACACACCCCTTTTATTAATATCTTGAAAAACAAGTTATGGGTACATATTTGCATAACTTTTTAGGTATATGTACAAGTAGCGGTAATTACAAGTAGGACACATGTACTGTGCTTCATAAATGAGTAACAAATGTAGTACATAACAATAACCTGCAGCACACCAGAAAAATAGATTCAGACTACCTTTTAGGCTCAGGTGCAGTGACACGGCTTTAACAAGAAGAAAAGTCAGTCATTCACCACCATCTTTCTCTTCTTCCTGCGCACTGAAACCACCAAAGTCCTCTTCTCCAGTGTCGGAAACGAACAGGCTCAGGATGGCTTCGTCATCCACTCTCCGCTTCTCTCCTTCGTTGTCACTTTCAAAACCAAAGAAATCCTCATTGTCAGTGTCAGAGTCGAACACCCTCAGAAGGGCCGTGGCGGTGTCCTCCTCTCCATCATGCAACAGTCCAGCCCTTCAAATCCGTTGGTGATCGTGGATGTTTTCACACTTTTCCACGCTGTCAGAATCCACCGGTGGAATTGAGCATAACTTGCTTTTCGCAAGTTTATCACCGCTCATCATCCACGCCTCCCGCTGAACGTGTAGCGCTACTTTGAAGTTTGTTTTTCGCGCTACTTGTACGGCACTGTGTTGCCTGGCGGATGGACATGTGACCAACATACCACTCTTGAACCCCGATACTGTGTGTCTGATCACATGCCCTTCCGCCAGGCAACAGCGGAACAAACAAAACAAATCTTACGATATGACAAAAATCATGGACAATCCAGAGAAAAGCCGCACCTGACTAAAAGCCGCAGGGTTCAAAGCTGGTGCAAAAAGTAGCGGCTTATAGCCCGACAATTACGGTAGTTTATTTTAGCTTGTGAGATCATAGAAAAGTTTTAAGATACTGTTCTAAAGAAAAAAAAACACTTCAAAGCATACAAAAGAATAGCATTTGCATTTGCTATTGCTATAAGATTTTGGAGCACAGTGTCTACATATTATAAGTACCGGTGATGTCATACAAATGAAACTTTTTGTTTCAATGTTTGGAAATATGTGAGCTTAAAACAGTTGTTTCTCTTTTTAAAGGACGGTGCTGATGCTGTCTTTGTTGAAGAGGCTTTGGCTGAGGAGGTGATGAAGATTTACCTGCTGCAGAATCAAGACAGGTCAGGCAAACCTACTGATGTGGGTGTTGTTATTGAAGGCGTTACTGTTCTGGGCAAACTTGGGAATCTGAGCAAAGCCTGTTGCTATCTTTTGGGACTGTGCTATGCTCTGGATCTGAAATACCCCAAGAATTTCAAATGCACATTTGAAGCATTTCGAAAAGTGTTCATGGAGCTGGATCCAGGAAACCTTTCTGTCAAGGTTCAAAGACTGAAAAATGACCTCTGTTCATTGTAGACAAAATTTCACAGGGCTGTTCTTAAAGTGTTAGACTTGTTAAGTGACATGTAATGCTCATCAAAAGGTTCATTATTTTGACATTCCTGTTCATAAATAATGTTTGTACCATAAACTGTGTTTTTGTATTAACTTTCCAGATTCACATTAAGGTGTAAATGGTAGAGTATCATTATGGATGTTTTTTGGTCACTCTTTAGTTATAATCTTCCCAATTTTTTGGAATCAAAATAAGATGTTCAAAAACTATGTCACAGTGCAAATGGGGTTTTTTTTCAGGATTTATATCTTTTTGGGATCTTAATTTTATTTTTGTCATTTGACCTTTTCTGAAAAGGTAAAGCACTGCGTTCACTTGAGCCACTTTTATTCTTTGTATGGCAGGTACATTTTTCTTGTTGTTAGCACCAATATGCCAGTTTTACAGAGTTTTATCAAGCATGCCAATTTGGATGCAATTTTATTATATAAGGCTGTTGTGACTGAAATTTTATCCAAGTTTTATCCACTGAATGTAGAACAGATTTCAGCTCACTGTGTTCAGAGAAGGAATCTGCTAAATGTGTGATTCACAAAAAAGCTGTTTAAAATAAATCATTGTGAACAATGTTGAATTGACGTGGTTCTTTTTTCCTGTGTGTGTGTGTGTGTATAAATAAAATAAACACTTAATTGTAATTAACGTTTTTGCTTAAATTAACTTAAAAATATTAAGTAAATTGCACCATTATTTAAAAACAAATAATTGTAATGGTGTAGGTTAAATGTGCCAAGCATTTCAGCATTTCCTAATTAATATTTTATGTAGTTTGAACTTTTGGTTACTGTTGTTTTAACTTAGATTTTCAATTGTATTTACTCAATTTTGTATGTTACTGTAACATCTTTAATTGTTCATAACAACTTATTCCATTTTAGTTGGATTTACTCAATTAGTAAGGTGTATTTAAGAGATGTGATTGTTTTTGCATTTACTCATTATTTTTGAGTGTAAAAGTGTTGCACCAAAATATTTAAGTAATTATCAGTTTTAGTTCTTAGAGTGTAGAAAGGTTCCTGAGTTGTCATCTATACATTGTAATTAGGTGTTTGGACCTTTCAGAGGTCTTCAGCAAAGGTCTAACACTTAGAGTACAGGTGACAACTCAAAAACCTTTTTACACTTGCTCACACGTTACCATTTATAACATTCAAGATCCTTGCACTTCAATAGAAAACTCTTACACCAAAGCTTACATAAAGTGTAAATGCAAAAAAAGGGTGCTGCATCAACAACTTTATTTACGGTGAGCCTTGACAAGGCAAAGCTTCAACAGGGAACAACACTGCATAAGGCAACATTAAATGCTTAAAGTGCATGACCAAAATTTAAACATTGGAAACAACTTTCCGAGTTTCAACAAAGTGACATTGTAGTGTGCCGTAAGATGTCAAATTCAATACAACTTGTGATTATAGTCAGATCTGCAGATTTACCACAGCTACTTAAAAATCACTGTATAATGCAATTACAGAAAATACTTAAGTGACACAAAAAGGTAAAAACGATTTAGTCCCCAGTTACAAAAATCTGATTCAGAATTATAAGTTTTCTATTATATAATACATTTTACAATAAAAAAAATGCATCAAAAATCTCAAAATATTCTTAATTAAATGCTAAGACCAAAAATCCAGTACTTAACTTGAGTACAGGTGACAACCTTAGAACCTTTTCACATTTGTTTGCACATACACTTTAACATTTATAACACTCAAGATCCTTGACCTACAATGGAAACCTGGTACACGAGAACTAATATGAAGTGTAAATACAAAAAAAAAAAAGAGTCATTGCGTCTCCTTTTGGCAGAGTTTGTTCTTCAGCACTTGTATTTTGTTAGACAGTTTTTTGTCTTCCAGTCCCATGAGCACCTTCTGGAAGAACTCAAATGTGTAGCGAAGTGGCTTTGGGTAACTCAGATTGAGGCAGTAAATTAGCCCAAACAAAAGTGCACACCCGCTCGCCACATCGTGAAGATCCTGCAAGACGGTGCATCTCTCGATAATGATGCCAACATCTTCAAGGGAGTCATCAGGCTGTGCTCCTTCATGGATTATTTTATAAACACGCCAAATCCATCCTCTCAAGCTCTTCAGCTTCCATCACGTTGAAATCCTGAAAAGGACAGAAATATTTTAAATCCGTTGTATTTTGGTCATCGCATCATCTATCTATTCACTCCATTTTAGTTAAAATGGTCCACACTATCCTAATTACACATATCCCTGAATGAGACTGAGGAGAACAGACCAAAGAAAAATGTGGATTTAAGACTATCACCAAATAAAGACCAAGAAGAAGATACATGAAACATGGACAGAGGGCAGAAGGAGTATGCATTAATAATATTATCAATATTCTGCTGACCAGGGTTATTTTCTTTAGTTTCGCATAAAACAATGTAAGTGAATGGAAACAAAATCCTAGTATTTCCCATGCACTTTATTGTTGTAAGCTAATTTAAAGAAAACTGATTGCTGCCAGAACAGGAGAATGCCTGGGCTTGTTTAGAAAATACATTTTTCAACTTACAAAACTCTGGGAATTATGACAGTCAAAATTTTACTGAGGGGTGGAATATCCCTTTAAAAATAAACTTACCATGTACTCTTTGATGAGATTTTCAGGGTTCTCATTCAGGTATATATTCACGCTTCACTTCGATTCTGGAACTCTAAACAAAACAACACATGCAGCGCAATTACTTTTTTGAAGTTTTTAGAGACCCCCACAGAACTTAAGTCAATTTTTATTGTTGTTTAACCAATTCATAATTGTTTCTAAGTAATTTTAAACATGCTTTTTGCAAGCAAGTAGTATTTTGTGTTAGAGAATGAGAAGCTTACCAATTCACTCCCATAAAGATTATAAGTTATGAGTCCAATTACATTGATTGCAATACATTGGGTCGTGGAAAATGCAGCTTTAGCGTGGTGTACCACCCGAAAGAAGGAAGAAAAGTGTTGTTGCATAGGAGTGCTGTTCAAAGGAATCAAAAACATTTTGATAGAGATTTCCAAAAATTAATGACAAAAACTACACACTGTCACGTTAATATGAGGTATGCGGGCTACCACCACATTTGCAGTATTTATACCAAGTTTGAGTGAAAAAAAATCTATTGTGTTACTGAGTTGTGGCGAAATGTGAAATGTTGTCTGCCTTTGTCTTTTCTCAGTGTAGCTAATTATTCCTTTGGACAATTAATGAGTAACAAAAAAAAGAAAAGAAAAAAGCTACAATGCCAACAGCGGCACTTATGGCCTCTAGGGGCATGAGTTACTTAGTTCTGCTTTGTGTCAGGACCAAGTCCAGAATATAAGCCAAAAGCGAGATGAGAAGTATAACGCAGGACAGAACAAGCATAAAATGACCCAAGAAAGTTAAAAATACAGGTTAATAACCAGACCTGAGATCAACCTGCAACTAATCTATTAGTTACAGAACATTATAACAAGACAGAATACCTGTGAAATTGTAGACAATGCTGCTGTGATCCGCCGCGCTGTTTCCCCTCCTTTTTTTCGTAGAATCTTCATCAACTGGTCAGAGTACTGGTCAAGACTGCTCATGAATGTGGACAGCAGTGGAACTGTGGTGATAACCTAAAAGACCAAATAAGAGAATTCAAAATGTAAAATTGCGTATTAAGGAAAAAGTAAATAATATGCAAGCATTAGGTACCTTCAACATGCACTTTTGGAGCACAGCTCAAATCTCTGCAGCTCCAAATTCCACAACCAGCAACCTGAGAGAAAAAGAAAAACAGAAAAAATACTGGGTGGTTAGTGCTCCGTTTGTGTCGGTTTGTGCTGGTAAAATCATCGTTTGTATCGCTAGGTGTCAAAGATATTACACTTTTATTTAATAGGTCATTCAGAGTTCACCCCCCAGCAACACGAAAATGGCCCGAAATAGGTCAAAACATGCCACAAAATGCTCGGGTGCGAGCGAGAATTTCCTACGACGTCTACATCACCCGGACGCTCACTCGCGCCCGTAACGGTGTGTTCACACCGAACACGATAGAGGCGGCCAGAGCGTCAGGTTTACATGTAAAGTCAATGGAAAGGCGCGATGACCCGCGATTGCGGCTCCCGCGAAAATTCGGAAGCAGATTTGCGTCGCGAAAACGCCTGAAACGCGCGTCAGTGTAGCGCGTTTCAGGCATTTGACTCGCGAATAAAACCACGCGCGTGAGTTTTTGTGTTGCATTTTGTGCATAGGCGCGTTTCGCGTCTACCGCTCGAGTTGGAAAAATCTGAACTCAAGCGTCAAATCGCGCCGCGACAACCAATCAGGACCTAGGTCAAAGGGGCAGATCCAGCCAAAGCCCTTCATACTTCGATGGAGGGGAAGGCTAATCAATGCGGTAGCAAACAACCCGGAGCTGTACGACACCAGCTGCTTTCTGTACCGAGACAGGAATAAAAAGGACCGAGCTTGGAGGAAGATATGTGAAGAGATCGGGCAACCTGGTAAGTTCATTCATTTCTCTTTTGAAAGTCTTTACTGACCCGGGGAAGCCTCACAAAAGCTAGCAAGCCACCGCTACTTTCCCACTGACGTACAAATACCGTTCTGCTTTCATGCATGTTGTCATTTAGGAATATATTTTATTGTTTATTAATAAACAGCACACAGTGGTCCCGCTGTTCATCCGTCACTGCTTCGCTTTTTCGCTGATTTTTTATTGCACAGTACAGCATTGCATTCTGCAGCCTGATTGCCAAATCTGCTCCGTGTCGTGTCTCCTGCGCTTGCCAAATTTATCACGTTTGGTTTTGATAACCATCACGTCCAATAGAAAAAACAGCACAAAAACACCCATAACTATGAGCCTCATTCGGAAATAGACACCTGCACCGCGAGGGAAAAAGGCACACGAAAGTGGCGGGCAGATGAAGACAAACGGCGGCATAATAATACTTTTACGTTTTGCAATCTACAAAGGTTTGCACTTTGAGAATCAGTTGTGAGAACTGTGACCAATGTTCATGTGTGTGGGGAAAATGGTGTATAAAGTGCGTGGCCAGGGGCTAGTTATTCTGAGAACCCCTGCTGCAATAAATGAGGGACCACTGTCTACTCCAGAGGCGGAGCCAGACATTTGAAACACCCGGGGCTTAGCCCTAAAGGGTAGTATGCATGTGGGATTTTTTTTTTTTTTTTTTTTTTTGGGGGGGGGGGGGGGGGGGTTAGAAATGACTGAAAGATTAATAGGCTCTGTTTTGAGTTTTGTTCAAAAAAGAATGACTTCATATAGGGAAAAATATATATCACATGTGCAGGACACCTTAAACTAGTTTTTTAATTAAGCAGCAAGGCAGAACAAGGTCGGGGCTGTATCAAGACACGAGGACTAAACCCCAATTCAACCAGACCCAGAACTGATCCGGAATTAAAACAGGACTACAACAGTTCAAAATCAGGATTACTGAGGACTTAACCAAGACAGAACCAGAATCAGAACTAGATGATAGTAGCACTAAAAATCATCATAGACCTGCACTACACTTATTTTTTAATTCTACCAAAGTACAATATTTAGATTGAGAAAAGTTTATATAATTATTTAGCCTTGTTGTGCGAACAAGCCTGCATAACTTAATAAATATAGAATTTGAAAAATAACAAACCTAAAAAGAAACACTAGGTACGAGATACATGAGGACCTATGATACGGTGATACTTTTGGTAAACAACCATTTGACTAACATCTGTGTCTCACCTGCTCTTGTTCATCTCTGTTCTGTCCTCATTCTCTCTCTCC
This sequence comes from Rhamphochromis sp. 'chilingali', assembly GCF_963969265.1. NCBI lineage: Eukaryota > Metazoa > Chordata > Actinopteri > Cichliformes > Cichlidae > Rhamphochromis > Rhamphochromis sp. 'chilingali'. The sequence goes on from NC_137929.1 coordinate 14,516,641, forward strand.
CTCTCTGCTCCTCTCTCTCCCTCTTTGTGCTGACAATCATCAAATATACAGTTGAAACCAGATATTTACTCTTCAGATCAAAACACAAACACTTTTTTAATTGTAACATCAAATCAGACTAAATGTTTATTTTTTTAGATTGATAAATATAAAAACATATTTGTTAACTTTAAGAGTAAAGAGAGAAACTGTCTGTATTTCTTAATTGCAAATGGCACCAAATTGTATTCAAACTGAGCCACACTTATGGAGCTCCACGATTCTTTTCCTGGTGTTTTGGTTGACATCTCTTGATTTTCACATGTCACAGAAACAGGCTTTGTGTTTTGCCTTATATGCATCCACAGCTGTGCCACCAATTTACTCACATGGACTCTACTAACCTGTCAGAAGCTTCTTCAGCTCAGAATGGAATCGTCTGGAGTTTCTTATTAATTAACAATAAACTTAGTGTATATGTACTCCTAAATTTGATGAAAGTGATAATAAATAGACAGCTCTGTCTCTCTTTATTCTGACATTTAACTAATTCAAAATATATTTCAATATTTATCTAAAACAAAAATTTACTCTAAATTGATGTTGTACAGTAAAAATGTTTTATGTTTTCTCCCTAAAGTGTAAATATCTGGTTACAAATGTAAATATCCTGCTGTGTCCTGAAATCCCTCTTGTTTTGCATAGAAATATACTGAACAACATACAAAGCATAATATATAAAATAACATTTTATAGTTTTTTCTTTGAAAGAAGCCTCTAATGTCCATTCTTATGTTTCAGTACATAACTGAAACCGATTTAGTCGGGGAGGGTAAGAACTGAAAATATGAAATAAACACACGTAAGCTAAGACTCTCTAAAAAATAGCATTTGTTCGGCTTTTCATTTCGCCATTTGTTGATTCACTTGAAGAGCAAGTAAAATAATATTGGTCAAGTGATCAGTTTCATATCAATCTTTCGTGATGCACCGTCATATTTACATTATTTGTACGGTACGAATGATTTGCTTTGGTACCTGGTCAAACTTAAGCTCTCCTTAGTATGGCTGGCTCCGTCTCTCCAACAGCGCACTCACTGCTGGCAGCAGCTGCCCCGCCCCCTCGCTCAGTCGCTTAGTGCCTGAGCTCGGATCATACAGATATGAGGGGGGATTCACGCACAGTCGTAAATTCCCACAGTGTGCACTATGTGCTTCGAATATTGTGTGTACTTTTTGTTTTATACAGTTGTCAGCCAGGCATCTAACTATGAAAAAATTACACTCCAAAAGACCCCGGGCTTCTGACAAAACAACCCGGGCTTAAGCCCAGTAAGCCACCCCCACGCTCCGCCCCTGGTCTACTCTATGATTATTATATCCAACCTGTTAACATTTAATACTGTATTGATAGAACCAACTGATTCTGCAGCAGAGCATCCCCAGTCCCTGAGCTCCTGCTGCTGCACCCACAGATATGTAGAGCAAGCACTGATACCTTTTTAGTCGGTGGGATTGCCTTGTGATCACCTTTACTAAATGTCTACAACCAATCTGATTATATCCTGTTTTTGGGTTGTTTTTTTTTCAATGTTGAAATTAAAATCTAGTAGCAGCCTTCTCATTTCTTTGTGTTTTGTGCTGTTTTACAGGCCCACAGGGGAGGACGGCTCTGAGGCAGATGAGGGACGGGTCCCAGGACGGTCGATCGGCGCTGGAGCTGGCCACCCTGGTATCCCTGAAGAGTCCACACCAGTCTCCAATGGAGCATTTCCTCCTCAGCCTTGTTCCTGCTCTGGAGAGCAGCTGGTCCTTTTTATTCCTGTCTCTCTGTAAATTCTTATATTTTATATATTTATGTTTAATGTTTTTCTGTTTGAGAAATTTAATATTATTTCAAATAAATGTTTATAATGACTAATGTCTCAGTTCTACTACACAGCAAACGTTGGCACACGACTTGACACATGTAGAATTTATTTCATATTATACTAATGACAAAATATACTGATACAGTGGGATGCAAAGGTTTGGGCAACCTTGTTAATAGACATCATTTTCCTGTATAAATCGTTGGTTGTTACAATAAAAAATGTCAGTTAAATATCATACAGGAGACACACACAGTGATACTTGAGAAGTGAAAAGAAGTTTACTGGATTTACAGAAAGTGTGCAATAATTGTTTAAACAAAATGAAGCAGGTGCATAAATTTGGGCACCACAAAAAAGAAATGAAATAAATATTTAGTGTATATCAATGTGTGTGTCTCCTATATGATATATGGGGCGCCTTTGTCTGGACGTGCTTCCCATCCAGAGCTGCACAGCACAGAGGAAAGTTCCAGCGCTCCTGGAGTCCCTCTGTGATGGACCGCCAGTCCTTCACGATCTTCCTGGCCTTGGTCCAGCACCGCCTGCTGTAGATTGAGTGCAGGTCAGGGAGCTCGGAGCGGATGGTGCGCTCAGCTGACCGCACAACCCTCTGTAGAGCTCGTCTGTCCTGCATGGTGCTGTTCCCGAACCAGGTTAAGATGTTTCCCGTCAGGATGCTCTCTATGGTGCACGAGTAAAAGTTCCTGAGCACCTTGGAGGGCAGTTGGAAGTCTCTCAAGCGTCTGAGGTGGTAGAGACGCTGTTGGGCCTTTTTCACCACGGTGTTGATGTGACAGGACCATGACAGGTCCTGCGTGATGTGAACTCCGAGGTATTTGAAGCTGTCCACTCTCTCCACTGGGCACTCGTTGATGACGGGGGTCTGGTAGTTCCTCTCCTGCTTAGTGCTGAAGTCCACTATCAGCTCCTTTGTCTTACTGACGTTTAGAAGGAGGTTGTTCCTCTGGCACCAGTTCTCCAGATTCCTAATCTCCTTCAGGTAGGCCGTCTCGTTGTTATCAGAGATCAGGCCCACCACGACGGTGTCGTCAGCAAACTTGATGATGGTGGTGGAGCTGGTAGTGGCCACACAGTCATATGTGTACAAAGAGTACAGCAGGGGGCTCAGAACACACCCCTGGGGGGCTCCAGTGCTGAGAGTGGTGGAGGCTGAGACATGTCCGCCCATCCTTACTGCCTGTGGTCTGCCAGTTAGGAAGTTGGAGATCCACTGACACATAGATGAGCTGAGTCCCAGATGCTCCAGCTTGGTGGTGAGTGTGGAGGGAATTATGGTGTTAAATGCAGAGCTGTAGTCTATGAAGAGCATTTTAACATAATTCCCCCTTCTAGTGTCCAAGTGAGTGAGTGATGTGTGGAGGAGATGAGAGATGGCATCGTCTGTGGAACGATTTGGACGGTAAGCGAACTGTAGTGGGTCCAGTGTGTCTGGTAGTGAAGAAATGATGAAGTCTCTGACCAGGCGTTCAAAGCACTTCATCACTACTGAGGTGAGGGCTACAGGGCGATAGTCATTGAGAGAAGCAGGGTGGGGTTTCTTCGGGACAGGAACAATGATGGACTCTTTGAAGCATGTGGGGATCACCGACTGAGATAAAGAGATGTTGAATATCTCAGTGAACACAGGAGCTAGCTGGTATGCGCAGTCTCTTAGGATACGACCTGGGATGCCGTCTGGTCCTGCTGCTTTCCTGGTGTTCACTCTTTTGAAGGCTCTCCTTACTTCATGCTCTGAGATGACGAGCACGTTTCCGGTGCTGGCAGTATCTTCCTGTCTGCAGCCGTTAGCGCCGCTAGCACTAGCATTGTTGGAGTCCTTAGCTGCAGCCTCGAAGCGAGCATAGAAAGTGTTCAGCTCGTCTGCCAGAGTTACGGCCGCATTCGTCATACCGGTTGTTGGTGCTTTATAGTCCGTTATTGTCCTTAGTCCCCGCCACAGGCTCCTAGAGTCACTCTGTTGGAGTTGTGACTCTAGTTTCCTCCCGTAGCGCTGCTTCGCCTCTTTTACCGCCCTCCGCACGTTATATGACGCGGCTTTGTACGGGTCCATGTCCCCCGTCGTGAGTCCCGTGTTGTAGGCAGCGGTGCGGGATCTCAGAGCGTCGCGGATGGTTTTATCCACCCACGGCTTCTGGTTAGGAAACGTTGTGATAGTCTTTGTCTCCACGGTATCATCCGCTAGTTTCCCGATGAATCCCACAACCGCTTCCGTAAACACGTTGACATCATCATCGGAGCTGTTTCTGAACATGCCCCAGTCTGCGTCATGCCCCAGTCTAATTTGATTGGTAGCAACTTTTACCACTACAGTGTGCCAATCACTCACAATCCTAAACATGTCAATCAGGTAGGAATGAAGTAAGACATTAATAGAAATAAAGAGTTGTATGTTGACATGTAGCCCTTTCCTTGCTTAAATCATTAATATTTTTGAAAAATTAATCTGTGATAAGACAGCTTATCAAGATAGAACCATGTAACTAAATGTGACCCGTGGTAGGTACCTATTTAAACTAGGACAGAGCCGTAGGCGCACAGTCAGTTTAAAAGAGTTTAATTTTTAATACAAAATAAAAAAAACAGTGTAACAGTGGCACCTAAAGCAATTAAAAACTTTACCTTATTAGACACTATAAAACTGTACGATTGCCCGTGAGCCAGGACAAGCGCTGCAGGGAACCATTTAAAAACAAATCGACATAGCACACAGGTTAAAAGTGGACGGCAACTCACACATGACCCCAAATGGGTAAAACACTATAGACAAAGGCAAATCTTCAGTGCCGTCTTCACTCGGGCCCACCGCTGTGCATGCAAAAGTGGGGAGACAAAAAAGGATTTGTTTTCCCTGCAGCGCCTTCACCGTCTGCGACATATATATATATATATATATATATATATATATATATATATATATATACATATATATATTTTAAACGCAGATGGGACAATATTCAGATGTGCAGTAACGTCGAATATGCAAATGAATGTTTCCAATGCTAGCAAAATGCTACAACCTACAGAACACATACTGCCTACATATTTACCGGAAAAATATACGCCATATATTATCACAAAGTACTAGTTAAATTATATTCTATTAAAAATAGGAAGAAATTACCTTAACTCCAACGGATGAATCGTGATTAATCCCTCTTTCCAGACACGTGGCCAAAGCACACTGTGGCGTAGATGAAGAAGGTCAATGCGTATGCGCGAAGATATTTTTTTTTCCATTCTCTGCGCATGCTCAGAAAGGATGTGGAAAGGGCTCTTTGGATTTAATTAAGTGTGTTCAATAAATTGGAAATATCAATATTATTTAACATTAAAACGGTATAGAATTAATTAAATCAAATTTAAAAATATTAATTACACCCATAAGATTAACAATTTTAAGTATATTGAACATAAAACTAAGAATTAATTTTTAAAAAGCCCATGTTTCATTTCTTAGAGTGAACCCACTTAGTCAGACGGAAACAACTCATATGGCTCCTACACCACCACCACCATCAACTTTGCTAAATTGCTAATGAAAAACATTGATCAGGCAGCTGTGATTGAGCAGCAATGTAAATCCAACTATTTTCACGGTTGTTGTGGTCGTGATAATTTTGTGAAGCCACATCGAAAAGGCTCGGATGAGCTTTCCAAAGTTCTACAAGTTGTGCCTCCATCGCTTGTGTCCAGATCACACGCTGCACTACCGTGCTGCACCGTCTTTTTCACCGACGTTTACGTGTTTGCGCGTGAGCAGTGTGAGCACCTGTGGTGACACCCTCACGAGCGATTGATGATCGGGAGCTGGTCGTGAGGTGTTAATCGCTTCTCGTTACCCCACGCATAGCTGGACTGGCCATCGGGCATACCGGGCATTTGCCCGGTGGGCCGCTGGCGATTTTTTGTTTTTATGGGCCGATCGATTTTTTTTTTTTTTTGGAAGGGTATAAATAATGAAAGGTGTTGGATTGGCCAATTGGTCATGATCGACTCTGGGCTGGACCAATTACAGCCGAGGAGGTCGGATGCACCCGCCCCCTTGTTTAGCAACGAACTAAAGAAAATGGAGAACAAAAAAAGGAAAGAAGGTGCAGAAAAAATTAGGGCCAAAAAGAAACAAGCCCTTCAGGCACACGCTGCCAAATGTGTAAAAATAACTGAATTGTTTGGCGGTAGCTATGGCATAGCTTCCACAGATTTAGCATCATCAGCAAGTGGTGGAGGCCAGCAGGTGGATAAGGGAAAGGGGAGGCAAGAGGAGGAGAGACCCGAGGCGGCCGCCGGTCATAGTGGCAGAGGAACTGAACTTCAGGTAAGAAGTTATGACCTGGGCCCTATTTCAAGAAGCCGGTTTAGTGCAAACTCTGAGTAAGTATACCCTGAGTTAACGAAAACTCTGGGTTTTTGGTTTCACAAAGCGAGTTCAGATGAATTCTGACTGAGTTACTATGACGACACACTCCGTGAAGCTAACCTGCTCCCCGGCAGGATTACTGCAACTAACCCTGACTGTCCCCGCCTCTTTGTCGGAAACCTGACTGTAGGAAGTGTCAGACATGGCGTGCCCCTTCCTTGAAGAGCCAGTAGATGTTGAAGCCCAAATTCTCCGCAGAGCTCTCCGCCGGGAGAGAGTGGTTAGAGCGCGTTTGGACATTTTATCATTTCCTGATGATTTTCTGTGTGAACGTCACCGTTTTTCAGCACAATCTATAATTCATTTGAATAACATCCTCAGGCCTAATATTGCTCATAGGACACATCGTGGACAAGGCTGGACTGGGACAAAAAATCGGCCCGGGCATTTTGACTAGAGACCGGCCCACCAGGATAAATGTGACGTCATTCAGGGGTAAAACCGCAAAGGATTCTGGGAACTTGTGGCAAGAGGTACTAGCGCACGCAGACTTTCAATTGAACTCAGTCACACAGCGATAAAAAGAAACCCAAAAAATGTCAAGAAGCTGTTGTATTATTAACTGCAATAGCCGGTCGCATGACAGCCACGGGAAGCCGACGGGTAAAGAGATCGTTTTTTTTAATCGGATTACGTCGTTGAAGAGAAATTTTTTAAGCCATGTTTCCGAAGTAAGAGCCGACGGATGGTCTGGATATACCAAATATAACGTCTCAGAACACTCCAGCTCACATGTTAGTCTGCTCCAAGCATTCCCACAAAGGTCAGAGTTTTGTAGTATTATTACGTCATTTTTCTTAACATAATTGGTGATATAGGTTACAAGCAAGTCTGGCGCTGAACAGAAATTGTCGCTCCTTTGTTTATTGTGCATAAATAGTGAATTGTCCTGACACAATATTGCGTTTCACTTCTGTTATTACCATGGTACACTGACAAAAACATATACTTTTATTCACAGGATAAAACAGTTGTTTTGTATCACTAATTGTCCAGTACGATTACAACATACAATATTATTGTCACTGCTACATTTCTGTAATGAACCAGAAATTATTTCCACTACTAATTAATTACCGTTGAGCTCAAAGGTTATATTAATAAACGGTTAACGAATGTGTATTTATGACGACGATTTGTGAGACTGGTAAACTTACCTTTGTTCGTACGATGGTCTTTCGTTCTACACGGTGCATTTCAAGGTCCTGTACCCATCCGTCGGTAAACTGTACCTGGGCTTGTTGCAGTGACCTGAAGTTACTAAACTTCATGAGTGTATGCACTCATGAAGTTACTAAACTTCATGAGTGTATGCACTCACTCCAAGAACCATGTAATTATAAATATGAGCGTGGTGAAAGTTGGGCAGCACGCTAACGTCTTTTGTCCCTCTGTGTGCTCGTAAGGGTCTGACCCTTTCACTCCTTTGATTTTTTTCCTCGTATCTTTTCTTTGACTTTTCATCAAGTCTGTCTTTGTACGGACCGGCATTGTTCTCCTTTTGTTTTGTACATTACTTTTTTGTGCGGCAAAGAAAAAACAAGAAGGTATTGGAACCGGAGAATGAACGTTTTGCGGTGCTGCAAATGCTTGCATTTGATGCGGTACATGGATTGTTTTGCCACGAGTTCCCGGCATGCAATGCGCGAAAATCACGTGATTGCTAAACAAGGGGGAGGGTGCATCCGGCCTCCTCGGCTGTAATTGGTCCAGCCCAGAGTCGATCATGACCAACTGGCCAATCCAACACCTTTCATTATATATACCCTTCCTAAAAAAAAAAAAAAAAAAATCCATCGGCCCCTAAAAACAAAAAGTCACCAGCGGCCCACCGGGCAAATGCCCGGTATGCCCGATGGCCAGTCCAGCTATGATCGCGGACATTCTCTCAGTTCTGTAATATTATTTGTATTGCACTTCGGTTTTTTGCGAATGGGAGCTTTCTGTATAATATTGATGACGCTGAGCACGTTTCCAAGGCTACCGTCTGTCGGGCAGTCAGGAATGTTACAGTTGCACTGAAACGTCTCCTGCACTCGTCTGTGGTGTTCCCCGGTCATAGACCCACAAGATTTATCAAAGAGGGATTCCACAAAATTGCAGGTAGCAGGATGAACAAAACTTAATTCATGATGTGGTGATACTTGAACTACTACTTAAATTTTACATTTATTTTCAGGGTTCCCAGGCGTGATTGGCTGTATAGATGGCACTCACATTCCAATCATTGCTCCTTCAGTAAATGAAGGAGACTATGTGAACAGGAAGTCTTTCCACAGCATTAATGTACAGGTACATAGTTCCCTGTAGCATGTCAAACTAACAAATTATTTCATTATAGTAATGGATGCTAATTTGTGTTCTCTGCACTGTGAAGATCATATGTGATGCTGCCAACATTATCACAAATGTGGAAGCCAAGTGGCCAGGCTCTGTGAGTGGTGGTGGAGGACCCCCACCTGTTTTTCGGGCCTCCGCTTTTTTTCTAGTGGCTATAACGGGTCACATTTGAGCATACAGAGTAAGCAAATATGTACTTGTAATGTGCTCAGATAATTTCAATAAGTGCTTACAGAGGGGAAATTAATGTAGCCTCTAACTGCAATTGATTTACATCGGACAAACAGACCAAGCACTATGGCTCATAATACAATTACACCTTACCTGTTTGGACTATATTTTTATATTTCATTTTTACTTGCTGCCAGGCACGTTTGGGGCCTGTTGGGTTGCACCTGCGCTCAAATCACATCACAAAATAAAATGTATAAAATACAAAATAAAATATATTAAAATAACGTGTTAAATGGGTGGAAATCCCTCGATCAATGTTTAAATTAACACTCACGCATTGACTCTGTCGGCTATGTTTTGCCATGCATGCTCCCTTTCTTTGGCAGCTGAGGCTGTGTTACCTTTTTTCTGCAAAATTTGCATGTTATCGGCATATGCTGCCATCAGAATTTCGGCCTCAAGCGCTGTAAAATACATTGACCGCGCCTTCTTTCCCTCCGTCTCCATGGTGACTCGCTTAATCTGTGCTCCGCTTATCAGGGCTTTATGTATCCTCGTCCGCGGGCTTCACTTGGGGTTAAAGCAACTCCGTGTTGATTGAACTAATTGTTATCAGCCTTTCTGAAACCGAATATTCCGAGTTGGACAGTTCGGGGTTACTCAACCCTGAGTATCGTTTTTCACTCTGAGTTTTCTAAACCGGCTTCCTGAAATAGGGCCCAGCAGTTCAAAAAAGTGCCCCTCCGACAGCCAAACCCACCTGTTCTCTGATTGGATTGTTTAATTTGTGATTGACATGACATTGACCAATCAGCTTAAAGGAAGAAAAATAGGTTCAAAATTCGTAGTTGTAAGTCCACACACAAATCTTTTTTACACATACAAATCTTTTTTATGCACGCACAAATCTTTTTTACACATACAAATCTTTTTTACGCACGCACAAATCTTTTTTACACATACAAATCTTTTTTACAAGTACAAAACCGATTTACAAGTACAAAATATTTATGACCACATTTTGAGCCCATAAACATGTAACAGTATCCCATATTCATAGAAATATTATTGATATTATAACAAAAGCTGTCACCAACACAATTGTCCCAAGTGCTTTTTTTAAACAGGATTTTCAACTAGAGGATTTCCCTATAGCTTAATGTTTTTAATATTTTGTACACAATAACAGAATAATTTCAGAAAAACACAAAATGACTGGTGTCAATATTATTTGCCCCACAAAAAAGGTAGAATATAAAACAATATTGCAAATATTGCACAGTTGAAAAAAAAAAAGCACTACAGCTCAGTTGTTCCCGCCCTCCTTTGTCCTCCTGTTTCCCCTCCCTCTCCCCTCCAACGAGGAGTTTGATGGCGTGTGAGACAAAGGAGTTTTTAAGCCTGTTGGTTCTTGTCTTTGGGAGAAGCAACCTGTCGCTGAACAGGCTCCTCTGATTATTTACCACCGTGTGCAGAGGATGCCCAGCATTGTCCATAATGTCCAGCAGTTTCTTTAATGTCCTTTTCTCTGCCACTGTCACCAAAGTGTCCAGCTTCATGCCGACCACAGAGCCAGCCTTCCTGATTCGTTTTTCCAGCCTGGATGAGTCCTTCTGTGCTGTGCTGCTCCTGAGGAAGTACAGTCTGCTTTGGCCTTTTTTATACAGGTGCTGCATGTTGCATGACCAAACAGACAGAGACAGTGGGATTACACAGGACAAAGCTGAAGACAGCTGACTGCAATGGACTGCTGCAAGGGGGGGAGACGAGACTACAGTGGAAGGAGGGGGAGGAGACATGGAAGAACGCTGTTGTTTAGTGTGGGAGATCAAATTGGGCTAAGGAACCTGGGGAGGAAAACCGACTGCCTTTGAGTGGAGAATTGAAAAGTGTCTGAAACACTGCATGGAGGAGAGGCACACAAAAATCACACACACAAACAGAAAATGCATTAATCCTACTAACACATATACACATTGTTGTGGAAATTTTAACAATAACCTGCAACACACCCAGTGAGCTTGATTTGAAGTGGTTTTAACTCATTCACTGCCATTGACGTCTATAGACGTCAATTGAAAACATACGTTTGAAAATGGCTGGCAGTGAATGAGTTAATAAACACATTGCAATGTGGAGAGAGCATCCCAGTGAAACACCAGGACCATCTCTGAATTGTGGCCACCGCCCTTACATCTTATGTACAGAGTTTGTCTGTGTCTATATGTCAGGTCGGGTCTTACACTCCACCTCTCTGGGAACTCCCAGGCCCTCCAAAGGCCTATCTCCCCTCACCACACTCCCTGCCGGTAACTGATGCCCTCAGGGGTCGGTGGGTTGGTGGTTCTTGGTGTCCGGGGCTGGGCGCTCAGGTATGTACCAGCTCACTCCCGGTGACTACTTGGCAGGGCCTGGTGCCTGTTGCCCGGTCAGGCCTCTTCCGGGGCAAAGGGGGCCCTCGGGCCTCCGGCCTCTGTGCCTGCGGCTCGGATCACTCTGGCACAGCTGGCCGCTGGCAGTGCCGGCGGGCACGCTACTGCAGCCCCCTCTGGCTTCTGCTCCGTGGCTACTGGGTGACCCCTCATCTGGGGCTCTCCTCAGCTCTTCCCAGGAGGGTGGCACGGATGCCCCTCCGGTGGTCCTCCTTGGGCTCTCGCACTCTGGGGCCTCTGGATGTCTGGAGCCTGGATCTCCTCCATGCCTGCTTCATGCCCTGGGAGACGGGGCTATGGCTCTCTACATCCTCTAGCAGATCATTACATGGGGAAACCTTTTGAATACAAGCGCGCTGATCCACACAGGTGTGCACACGGGTGTCCACTGTTCATAGACATGAACTACACTTTTATTGGTGCTTGTCAATGGAAAATAACCCCATAACCATCAGACGGCGTCTGAGACGGAAGGGCCACAAAAACAAAAAAAGTCTTCGTCTCCTTGAACGCCACAGAAAGGTGGAAGAAATTTAACCAAAATTACCCCAAGAGCACAGCGACAACTCATCCAAGCCAAAAACCTACTCCTGAGCAAAAGGAACATCTTGATGATCCAAGACTTTTGGGAAAATACTCTGTGGACTGACAGGACAAACGTTTTTGGAAGGCGTGTCTCCCATTACGTCTGACGTAAAATTAACAGTATTTTACGTCAAACCAACAGTAAAATATGGGGGTGGATGTGTGATGGTCTGGGGCTGTTTTGCTGACTCAGGACCTTGAAGACTTGCTGTGGTCAATGGAACCATAAATTCAGCCGTCTACCAAAAACATCCTGAGAGAGAACGTCCAGCCATCTGTTCGTGACCTCAAACTGAAGCACACTTGGGTTCTGCAGCAGAACATTGATCCAAAACACACCAGCGGCTCCACTTCTGAATGGCATAAATAAAACAAATGAAGACTTGTGAGTGGCCTGGTCTGACCTGAATCCGATTGAGATGCTGTGGCGTGACGTTAAAAAGGCGGCTCATGCTGAAACCCTCAAGATCCTCAAGGAGTCATACTCACTTCTGACATGCCGTTTAAAAATAAAGAAACAATTCAGATGTCCAGTCTTTTCCCTGTTCTTTTGAAAAAGATTTTATTGGTTAATAATTGTAACAATAGCTGTAACAAACTGCAAGAAAGCTACAGAAGAATAAGTGAGAAAGCAGTTTACTATTACACTTCAAGCTGTGTGCAACATTCAACTGTCAAAAGACAGCGCAACACTCGAAAGTCACAAGTAAAACAGTGTGTAGAGAAAAGCATGCATCAAAGTTTGTATGTGTGTTAGTGTGGTAAGATGACGAAGTGCGTCCTGTATGTGGCAGTCAGGGTAAAAAACCCTCACGCAGCAGATCAGCTGTAGCTTTGCTGGCTTCTGTAACAGAAACCAGACATCTCGCCTTGTTCTCCTGAATAAAAATGTAAGGCTGCAGGATTTTGGTTGGCGTTGCGTGACACAATCATCGGCTGCAAGGACAGACGGCAGGCTGAGTGACAGCATCGCAGGTGCTGGCTAAAGATGAAGCTCTTTTCTAGACAGTGCAGATCTTATACAGTGGAAACTCATCTACTACCAACCAACATCACTGATGTTCAACAGGCCACGAGGGCTGATCGCCACATCTTCTGCTTATTGATGACAAACATTCTACTGGTTTTATTCCATCTACGCTGGAATCGTTACACAGTCACATTTAATCAAACATTGTACTGTTTGCTGCTGGGCTGTAGCAGGTCTACTGGTACTGGTGGTCACACATGGGGCCCATATCCAAACTGCAGCGTGCCATAAATTCCACACTAAAGCCCAAAGCAGAACAGTGCCAATAATAATGCACTGTGGCTGAATGCAAGCATTGCACAGGTTAGCACACATTATTTTAAGACATCAGACGTATCTTTTTCTTTTCATTGATATAAAACAGTCATGTTCTCATACACACTCAGACCAATTCAAATGCTTCACATTCAGATTCAAGCATATAATCAACAGTTTATTATTTTCTAATAACAGATTATCCAGTAACTCTGCACAGAGGCCATGGCAGGCTCAATCAGCACTTTGTCTTTGGTAAATACATATTTTTGCTACAGACCAAATATTTTTGCATTCAAACATGAATATTTAAATACATTCAGCCAACTGAAAGGTTTGTTATTTTGTTTGATTTGAGTGAAGCTTCCAGCAGCCCGAGCCTGATGAAACAGCCCCCACCTGTCGCCAACAGGGGGCGACTGTGGTGTCGCTCGGGTGCAGCTGTGCAGTGTTACATGAATGTTGCAGTGCGCTCCGGTGGGACTTTGCAGGATATAAGGCTAAAAGAGAAGTGTCATTTGGATTACAGCATACAGGTATGCAGAGTCTTAAACAGCACCGCCAACTACACAGAGACCACACCTGCAAACACAACACACGGCCTAAAAAACACAACCCAGCACAGGAATCACTCGGATTAGAAAATAAGACAAAGCTAAGGATGCTAATGGCTACTGTGGCCACAAACTGGGTTATTTTTCTCTTTTTAGCATTAACCGTTCATCTCTCACACACCCACAAAGATTTATCTAGCCATAGAATATTGGTTATACACATACATCCTACTTTAATGACCAACCTCAAAGACATGTACACAAAGTGAAATCATCACAAAACTCTCAAATATACAAAAAAGACCCTTTCCAGACATGAACCTGTTAATCTGATCCCACCTTCCAGTTGCAGCATTTTTCCTTCCTGCCATTCCAGTCGAACCGTTTTCAAAGTGAAACACGCAGTGAACACAGTAAAGCTGTGAGAAGCAGCTGATAGATGTGTTGTCTCTTGTTACCAGAGTCACACCAGGGAACAGGCTGCTGTCTGTGCTGCATCCTGACTGTAACACTTCCTTTCTTTAGGCTGCGAGCACAGCTGGATGACTGTACTGTCACTCTGTTACAGCTCACAGGACACACAGTGGTGGTTCTTACTGCATGTCCATGTCTGGTATGGTTACTTGTGCATCTTCTGTACTTGATCCTTCGCTCACACAATCCAACCTCCCAACAACAACAACAACAACAAAAGATGGCAATCATATACAATGTAACTAATTGACTTTCTTATTACAAGACTTTGTTCCACACATGAATGAACATGAGCTTATTTACTAGATCTATGCTGTGTGTGGAATAAATCAGATCCCCTCATTACAGGTTTGTGCTACAAAAAGGTTAATATATCAGACATTAAAGGAAACTGTTTCAGACACAGCGCAGGAACGTTAATGAAAGCTTTCTTGTTTTGGAACAGCCAAGACTCAATGGAAAGCTGGAAAAACTTTCACTCACCAGGAAGCATCAACTATCCTCAAAAGTTAAGTTATTAGGAAAAGTCCAGTCAAGTAAAAAGTATAAAAAAGCAAGCTAACAGTGCAAACACACACAAGTCTAAAGTCTAAATGCAGCAGGAATATATGCTACCACACTAGTACAAACAGAACTGCTCAGTTTCAGAAAGCATTCCTCAGGGCACTATCTAAACCCTTCAACTAACTACGGCTGCTAACATCGTCGACACGGCTAAACCTTTTCAAACACAGACCAACTCAACCAAGGTTCTGTGCAGCGGTGCCAGCTCCAAACTCCTTCCACTCGGTCCCTAATTTTCCTATCGCACCCATTTTAGTCCAGCAGAAACTGAAATGTCTTTTTAATAGAGTAATGAGGGAGTCGGCCAGTGGTTTGTCTTCGTTATTCCTGGATCAACAGTTAAACTAGTTTGTAGTGAGATTTGGAATATCAGTAAAACCCCAAATCAGCCAGGTCTGAGACAGATGCTGTCAGAGACGATGTCCTCTGGACTGATTATGGCCTCGGGAATCTGTCTACTCGGATGCTGAAGGTTATTTATTTATACACAATCTTCTTGTCTTCACATCTAAGTTCTGTTACTGATATAAAGTAAACATTTACTGGTTTCACTGGTTGCTTAGATGTGCAACAGTTAGTAATTAGTTATTCTTCAAAGAGGGACGCTGAATTTCATTTCCACATCCATCAGATTGATGTGATCTTTGCTCAGTAACTCTGCAGAGAAATAGGTTTCATAGAGTTTTTCTGAATTGTTAAAACACTAAAAACTAAACTACCAACACCAAAACACATCAAATCAATCTCACAGTTGTCAAAATCTTAAACACTGTTCATCTGGTTAGGACATCATTTGCAAATCTGAATCTCCCATTTACCAAAACTCTAAACACTTTCTCAAACACAAAATTCATTTAGCAGTGTGGTGCACACAGGCTACAGAAGTTAAACACAACTAACACACTGTTGTCATCATTTACACCGTGCCACTTAAAATTGAAAACATGTGTCCAATCAGTGAACCCGATTACTAAACAGTATGAGTATGGTATGAGTGGATCCAACAGTGGGGCAATACAATAGAAGAGGAAGAGGAGTCCGTGTCAGAGGTGTTGGGCAAGGACGAAGACCAAGAAGATCATGTTCTGGTGCATTGCAATGAGGGAGGCAGGGCAACGTGTGCAACCAAACCTACGCAGGTTGCTACTATAATCCGGACCTTCAGAGAAGCAAACAGGTAAAAAGTTTACTGTCTCAGTAAGAAGACAGTGAAAAATCATTTCTCCATGTTACTGTGTGTGAAAACCTGAAAACATGAGTGTGTGTACTTATATCCAAATGGTATTTTGTTTAGAATTGAAAGACGGCCACATGAGGGTGGAAGAACACGCATGTTCTCACAACGCCAGGAGCCACTTATTGTGGATATGGTCCGTCATAATAATGCAATTCGACTGCGTGAAATACAGCAGCAGATTATGGAAGACAACACACTTTTTGAGGGAATAAATCGTGTGAGTCTGTCAACGACTGACCGTGTCCTGCAACGCTACAGGATAAGAATGAAACAAGTTTATTGGGACCATTTGAACGAAACTGTGCCATCAGCAGCTATGGGGTTCTCCACCGCGATGTTACTGTTGGGCCATACAACAACGAACTTCTAGCAACATTCCTGGATGGTCTACAGGATGCTTTGCTTGAGCAGGGAGATCGCGAGTAAGCAGAGCATCATTTGGGACAATGGAGCTTTCACCGAGATTCAAGAACATGCAACTGGTTTCACAATGAGCAGCATTTTATGAATGTGTTTCTTCCTCCATACTCTCCCTTTGTGCACCCTACTGAGGAGTTTTTCTCAGCATGGAGATGGAAAGTCTACGACCGAAACCCTTACACAGGAAAATCTACTTCTAATTTTTGTCTGTAGGGTGTAATCGTTGCTAAGTTGTGTTTGCACATTGGCTGGTTTTGAGCGGTTTTTGATAGTGGTGCTTGATTTTGAGTAAAGTTAAAATAGTTTTGGATCAAATGTTTGGTTTTGCAAGACAGGTTGAAGGTTTTGTGAGTGTAGCTTGAATTTTGCAGTTTTAGGAAATGTGTTTTAGCAATTCAGAAAAACTAATGTGTTTTATTAGGATACCATGAATGAAGGTTACACGTCTACTAAAAGTTCCACCGTCCTGTAGCTGAAAAATCTGGAAAGTAGGCAAACCCCTTGTGTAGCATACAGCTGGGCTGTGGAACTAAATGCAAATAAATATTACACTGAATCTTTGAGAGTACGAGAGCAGAGCTACACCACGAGACACAAGAAGGAACCATAAGCTGGACCTGACATGGATTAGCCTCCAAGCTAATGGCAAAACAGCCCTGTTTAAATATTTATGTTTGTTATGGGATAACTGTTTGACAAATGTTAACAATCTTAACTAATATAACTACTCACTTTACAGTTGTTTTCAATGAATTCACCTTTTGTCATGTGATGTTATTTCTTCTAGAAAAATTCACAAACTTAAAGTCAAAGTCACCTCAGAGCTCCACAAACCCAACACAAGAACTCAGTCACCAGTATTACTAACTACTCATGTTAGACTTGTTAACATTTCTGTGACAGTCAGCTTTTTTTTCCCGGGAACAAAGTGCTGGAGTTTCGTCCGTTTCCACTGAAGAAAGTCCCGTTAGGATTCAGAGGGAAGCAGCAGCTCACGGGACGCAGTTTTAAGCTGAAACTGATGTGGAACAAACTTCATCATCATCACTCACATCAAGTGCATTTACTGCTTTTCTGACTTTTCATATTTGGCACAATACTCAGTCCTCTTACTCTCACAAGCTTTACACGTGGGAAACAGCTTCCAGTCCTTCATATTGTGAGGTAAAGACCCTCCAATCAATAATCCCCTTTCCCCCTTAAAGAAGACAATATGGCAGAGTGGGCGCACAGAGTGGGCGCGCAGAGTGGGCACTGTTTCCCATCTGAGGAGTTCCCATTCTAGGTTTGAAATTGACCATAAGGTGTTTTATTAACCGCTCAGATGTTTCAGCATCATTTACATTAATGGTTGAAACAAACTAGAAATGAGTTTTTTTTATAAGGCCATTTACACTCTAATACTTACAGGTGTTGGATGCCTTAGTCATTCACTAATGTACTTGGTTAAGAAAGATTAAAGCCAAAGCTGTGTTAATAGTAACATGGTTAGAGTAGTAATAGTGCAACGAGCTGAATGTCCTCCACAGGCGTGTGGAGAGCAGAGACCACATAAATATTTCAGGTCAGATTTGTGCATCAACAAAAACAATAGCTTTGATTTACAAGACATGATTAGTTAGGCTTCAACGAGGGACACAGAATGATCTGTTATCCCTAAATACAACTCACAGTAAAAAGAATAAAAACAAAATATAAACAATATAAAAGTCAGTTTGAGTTTCACAGCAATCTGGTTAACTTTGGAGTTCAGCTTCCTCAAATGCTCTTTTAGGCTGCTTTAAAAACATGCAGCAGGTTACTGACTCATCAGTTTGCCAAAAATATCATCAATAAATTCAAATGTGCCCAAAACCAGCTCAGTGGATACTGACTGAGTCTGTGAGCTAGCTTCTCATCTCAGGTATTCTTCAATCTGTGCCAGCAAAGCACTACAGAGTACATGCTGGCAAATAAATAACAGTAAAAAACATTGTGAGTGGTTAGTGGGGTAAAACCCACACGGTGTGAGCTGTGTGCGTTACAGAGAATTAAAAACATGAGATTTGACAAACCAGGATTACAGATCCAGGTTCTGCAGCAATAATGCTACACAGAGACAACCTGTGACCTCAGCCTGTTCAGTGTGTGTGTGTGTGTGTGTGTGTGTGTATAGGGGGGTTATGCGAAGGGTTTGTTGGGGAGTCCGGTGATTGGCTCTGTTTTACACAGCGTTCTCTTCAGTCTGAGGTTCAGCGTTGGGCGGCTCCAGCAGAGTCTGCTGCACTGCAGAGATACAACAACATTCCTGTCAGACATTATTCTAACAGATCTGTGACAACTTGTTCTGAAAGCAAGGAAACAACTTCAGTGGTCCCTCGTTTATCGCGGGAGTTACGTTCTAAAAATAACTCGTTATTATAGATGTTTTTAAGTAAAACTCATCACTACACACTTTATACACTTTTCTCATACAGGCTCAAAGTTCTGTACTGGACAGAGGACACGACACGAGATCGATTGACAATGGTCTACAGCCAATCAGGACACAGAACAATGCGCTGTAAAAAAGAAAAATTGCCACAAAAAAATCAGTGAAACAGCGAAGCCGTGAAAGGTGAACCGCGTTATAGCGAGGGACCACTGTACATTTATATGCATTTATATAACAGGGGGGTGTGTACCTTGTGGTTCTGTGGCCACCACCGCTTCAGGGTTCTCGGCTTTAAGCATGTCAGTGTTCAGACTCTCTGCCAACACATAACAAACAGTTCACTATAAATACTTCGTTACTGTACTGCAGTACAATTTTCAGGTATTTGTATCTTTCTGACCACTTTTTGATTTTTACTTCCTACATTTGTAAACAAATATCTGTCCTTTCTACTCTTTACAGTTTCTAAACAGGCTTGTTATCAAAGCATCAGCTGTATCATCTACAGCATTTATACTCGGGGGCTGAAGTGTCCGTCTGTTTAGTCAGCATGTAGCCAGCGCAACGAGCATTAAGGGAAAAATGTTTCTACAAGGGTTCGATCAGCTCAACAAACATCAGCAAACACAAACTGTTTGTCACACAGTGTGTTGCTGGATTTCAAAGGAAGAGACAACACAGAGCTAAAGAAATAGTATTTTTTAACACCAGTATTTGTACTTTTACTTAAGTACAGAAAGTCTGTACTGTTGCCACCTCTATTCATGACCAGCCAATTAGACTAGAAATGTAACTACAAAGAGGATGATCTGTTAGAGGTGATGTGTTAGAGGTGATGTGTTAGAGGTGATGTGTTAGAGGTGATGTGTTAGAGGTGATGTGTTAGAGATGATCTGTTATCTCCTGGAGTTAATTCAGTCAACTCTGAGTGCGTTCACAACATGTGGTAGAAAGGCATCATCAGTGGAGCTTCAATATTAGCATTTGCATTTCATACTTGGTGTGATGGAGCTGAATAATTGATTATTCCATCAAGAAAAATAAATAAATAAACATTGACTGTTTTGATGATCAATTATTGATTTTTCAAAGGAAATGGAAATGATGACTCCATCGTATCTCCTGTTTTTGCTGAAAACTCTTGAAATATTGTAAAAGTAACGACAGCTCTATGAAGTTTAAATGGGAATTTTTAACATTTCCAACCAAGTCATCAGTGAATTAAAAATAGTGAGTATATTAATCCAGATGTAATGATAATAAAATATATTCATAGTCAGAGACATAAGGAGCGGCTGCTTGTATCTCTTAAGTCCTGCAATAATCCAGAAAAAGCACATTTAAATAAATCTACCATAAGAATTACAAACTGTTTATTTCTGTATAAGTTAGCAAACCCACAAATTCAACGAGGATCAAATACTTGAAGCTAACAGCAGCTCGCTTTTCATTTTATAGCAGTGTAGCAGTGAGGGCCCGCCCCCTCTGAACCACCTGTGCAGTGTAGCTTACGCTGAATACTGAAGCACAGCTTCTTCTTCTGGTAGGAAATGTAGCTGCTGACCGCACCCACCAGCGCCATGGCAACTACACTTGCAAACCCTGCGATGGTGCCCACTTCTGCTGTGTTCTCTGGAAACACACACACACACACACACACACACACACACACACACACACACACACACACACACACACACACACACACACACACACACACCTCAGTTATAGGAGCACAGCAGACACAGAAACCTGCCACCACATTCCCTCGTGTGGAAAGAGCGTTTACATCTTTGGTGTAATGAAATGTTAAATATGTACCATGAAGTCTAACCTTTGCTTTTGCCGTTGCTGTCGTCAGGCTTGTAGGTCTCATCTCTGCTCAAATTGAACAAATCGTCGTCAGAGAGCATACCTGGGAGGAAACACAGTGAAGACGCAGCTGGATGTGAACTGAAACATGAAACATGAGTGCATTTGATCTGTCAAACTCTATTTTGGTGTTCAGCATTTAAACACTGAAGCAGACAGCAGTGTGTCAGTGGGAGGAGGAGACGTGGGAGCAGAGGAGGACAACAATGAGCGCTCTGTGACAGAGAGTGGCTATCAGTGGCTTGGAGGAGTCCATTAATTCAGTTCAAACACATGAGAACTGAATGAATCACAAACAGAGTGATGAGATCGTCAGGTTTTAATGACGGCTTTAAAAGCTTCTATAGAAACTTCACAGACACTAACAAATTCTTGAAATGCACTTTCGTTTCTTCTGTTCTCTCATTTAAAAACAAAATAATTTCATCTGACCAATGATCCAGTGTCATTATGCAGCTGGGACATTAGGCAGGGTGTAACTAAATCCTGCAGCTTGCAGCAGTTTTCAATCCAGTGACAAAAACACCAAACAAGAGGCTGATTAGCATTAAATCGTTACATGCAATAAATTCAAAGTTGCCCCTCTTTGTCTACGTTTGGAACAGATGCAACGGAGACACAGCTAAGCAGTAAAAATTAAGAAATGAGATGGCAGAAAGAAGGAGAAGTGAGATGGAGATGAGTGGACGGACAGATAACTCCTTTAGACTGACACGGTGCCGAGGACGAGCACTGAGGCCTCGTGTATTTTACGAATCAGGCCACATTTTGGTGCCACTCATGGCTTCAACTTTAAGAACAGCGGCTTTCACACCATGCACCAAACTGACTTTCGACAGTCAAAAGGAACCTAAGGAAGCTTAAGCTAACACAAACCTGCAGAAACACGGACAAACAGGAAACAGATAAATGACATGTTCTCATTTGAAATGAGAAATCTCGCCATTTAATGAAGGCGTGTTGATCTTATGCAGGACACCATCACCCACCTCCCTTCCCCACGTTCTTATCCTTGCCATTAATGTCATTGCTGGGGTCTAAGGCATCAGCCAGGTTAAAGTCATCACTGGCTGCAGGGGTAAAAAGATCAAACGTCTGTGTTAGAGCAAAAAAAGGAAGCAGAGATCAAATAAACAATACTGTTAAAAGAAAGAAAAAACAACTAATTACACTCTAATTAAACCAAGTGACTACACTTCCCTTATGCTTTGGTTACTGTGTGTCGTTGGCCTGTTTACTGCACTGGCCTGTGGATGCTTGTGTCTTTATGTTGTATAAAGCGATCTGAATGCTCAAGTACAGCAGTATAAGAACCAGCCCATTCACCATCACGGTGCATCAACAGCTGAGCACGAGTACGATGTTGAACAGGAAAGTGCTGCAACATTTTTACCTGTTGCAGCAGGTAAAAGGCAATTATGGAGATATTCTATATGTGAATGCTTCATGCTGTGTATCGTGCTTCTCTGAGGTTCATCACTCACTGCAAACCTCACACTCACCACTGTGAGTTATACTCCGAGGTAGGATGGGCTGCTTTGGCCAGTCGCAGGAACTCTCATTTATACAGTTTTAAGGCAATAGTTGGATTCCTGCATATGCTGCCTGGTTGCGGTGAAACATGCTGGTCATTATTCTCTTCGTCTGCATGGTTACTTGTTGCTTTCTGTTCCATTTGCCCAAAATGAACCTTTCCAAAAGAGCTTTCGTCCATTTAGCCCCGTCGGCTTGGAACGAACTGCAGAACGACTGGAAAACGACTTCATTTCATTAAGTGCTTTGAAATCTAAACTATGAATCCTAAAAGGCCAAGTCCATAACATGCAGCTGTGTCAATTCAGTGATTGTCATTTTAACTGAACTTTGAAATTTATATTTGCATTTTATTGAATTTTATCTTTACTTTATTTTCATTTTATTCTTGCATGTGTGTTGTTGCTGCCTGTGTTTGAGGAATTTCTTTAACTGTGAGACACTTTCTGCTTCTTGGTCAGGTCTCTTTTGAAAAAGAAGTTTTTAATCTCAATCGGATCTTCCTGGTTAAATAAAGGTTAAATAAAATAAATAATAAGTGAAATGTTCAGCATTAAACTGAGAGCTTCTCTTAGACAGGCAGCCTGGATTCTTTGCCCGCTGCCTCGGGGGGAGCTGTTGTAACCCCGGACAGGTCACCAGTGTCGCAGAGCTGATGCAGAGAGACAGGAGTCATTTTTGTGAATCTGGTGGAGACAGCCAGTGTCAAAAGGCTCTGATGTTTTTAAAAGACACTGACCGCCAAGATAAATTATTTCCATTACCATATCACCTCTTCAAAACCAATATTGTTCACCATTTCCATATCACAGTTTCCAAACCTCAGTCCCGGTACACCTAACTTTTCCCTTGATTAATTTAAAAGCCTCTAAGCCCAGGTCCAACCTTGCTGGTCAATCAACCCGCTTCAGGAACGCCCTCACCGATAGCGGTCAAATTTCTAGGCCCTATGTTAATTTAAAAGTGGTCCCCGTGAGTTGACCGGAAGCCCCACTCGTGGGCGCTTTCGAATCCCGTCTGCGCCATTAGCTTTACCTGTCAATCACGTTCAAACGGGACCACCCGGGTCCAACCCTGTCGGTCAAACGGTGCAAGAAAAGTGGTACTTGACCACTGATTATTAACGACTGTCCCTATCTGTCACGGGTATCACCCGGATGACCCTGTCGTCGCAGGAAATTGCAGCGTGTCCGCCGCAAGATGGAGCCATCACAGTCAGAACATTTTGCACCCCTAGAAGTCCAACGTCCGTCCTAAAATTTATTTAAATACGTTTAAAAGCACCACTGTGGGGATTCCACAGCTGAATTATCTGGTGCCTGAGTCCAACTCTGCTAATCAATACAGGAATATATCCCTTAACCAAATATCCTAACCTCATATCGCTTTTCTTGGCTGACGTAACACACACACACACATTACACACCAACATCAAACATACATCACAACAATTAATAAATCCACCCCAGTATTAACAACAATGAGCTTTCATCAAATATCCCCAAACTTTACTTTTATTTATCCCAAATTACCCAAAATTATCATGGACATGTCACCTGAAATCTACTTAACAGATTTTATAATTTAGTTTAATTTCCACTAGTGAGCCACTTTAATGGTAACAATCATCAATTCAGTGGACAACTAATTTAGAATTCATCCAATGTACACAATTTTCAACAGGCTTGCGGTTACATATACTCTTTTAGACCGGTCTGTTGTCCAACTCATATCAGATTGTACCTTAAGGTCCAAATTAGTCCCCTCAGCCGCACAAGAATCCGGGTCACGGCACCAAGTGTTAGAAACTGTTCTTTTGATTCTTAGGGCCAAAAAGACACGGCTCAAAAGTGGTCTTTTACTTAAAAAAAATTAAAAAGATCTTTATTTACATATCCCGGGATATGGAGACACACAGAAATGCCTGCTCACAAGCAGAAAACAGGAAGCCAGGTTATTTATGTACCTCTCGACGTCACATACGTCACACACAGTTTCATACACACAAAACTTCTTCTATTCAGTTCCTCTTTTCTGCGTCTGATTTATTAATATGCCTGTGCACTAAAACTTCCTGTGCAGCTTGCAATAACTTCCACTTTCTAAAGGTCTGTTGCCAGGGCAACCTGTCTAGACTTAGTCTCACTCTGTCGGTTCCTCATATTCTACAAAAAACATGCAGTTTCTGGTCAGCCTGTAACCTAGTTTTACACTGAAGTCTGGGCCTCTCTTATTTATTACCTAACAAATGTAAAGCGCAGTGAGGGGAGCCTGAGAGCTACATAAACTGCATTGAGCTGAATTCACTCGGCCATCAGAGACTGTTGTGTTTTCTAGAATTAATACTTTTTTCCCCTAAATGTTGCTCCTGGCACCCTCCCCATTATAACAACTACAGCAGCAATGAACTAATAGAAACTAAAAACTAAATGAACGTACTAACTGCAGTAAATAAATCAGTCTGCATGTTACAACCAGCTACTACCAAGAGGAAACTGACAGTCAGTACACAGACTCCACCAGGCACTCCTAACTAAGGAAACCAGGTTTCATGGTGAGTCTAGGAATGTTTTCAAAGAAGTAACAGCTTCAGCTGCTGGATACGTGTGCCGAGACAATCTAGATAAAAATATTCTTCTTTTACCTCCTAATATGTTCTGCAAATTCAAAATAAGTCAATGTTTGAGCGTGAGAAAATTCTCATGTTTTCTCTACACCAAAACCTCGACGTGCCGAATGGTTTAAAAGCTCTGATTAATCGGAAGTGGGCGTGGCTGCTGTTCACTGATTTATTCAGAGATGTAAAGATTGAACTCTTGAGATTTCAGGTAACAAAGCCCGTTCGCTCTGCAGCTAACCCACAGGCCTCAGGAGGGGAGTTGGGCTGCTTTCTTTCACCTGGCTTGGGTTTGGGCTTCGCTGGGGCCTTGGTGGCTGCAGGGACCCTGGGGAAAACCTTGGGTGGGACTTTGGTGGTGGTGGTGGTGACATCGTTAAAGAAATCCTCCAGTTTAAAGTCTGAGAGAAAAAAACAACAACACAGTTACAATCAGATTTGTTGTAGCGCACAGATTTTCTTGTCCCACATTTATTCAGACCTAAAATGACTCTGTGCAAAGATGCTGTCAAGTTCTCACCTCCGCCTGCTCCTCCTGATGGTGCTGTTTGCTTTTTTGTAGGTGCTGGTGTCACTGTTATACAAGTCAGAATAACATGTAATGGTCAATATGTTTACTGCCATCACTCATGAGATGATAGCAGATAATCACAGTTTATTTATTCAGTCACACTAGATACCTTTCTGCCTGGCTGCGTGTTTCAAATCATGAACAAATAAGTAAAATCTTACAGTTTTCATTTGTGAAAAATGCAAACATCTCTAAGTGATGGAGCTGAAATAGTCTGAAGCTGGGTTTCATCCAGCAGTACAGGACTGACACCGACTCTGCCCAGTATGGAGCCAGTCCAGGTTACTGGGCTGTAGGTGGATGGGACCAGTTCCTTTAGGGGATCAGGACTGTTCAGGCCTCACGGAGCCATTACCAGCAGGTTCACTGGTGCTGCTGGGTGCTCACAGGGTGTCTGGCATCCAAAATGGTGAAACAAGCTCCATATAGAGGAAAACAAAGGCACTGAATACGCTCTGCTGCTGGACAGACACAGCTTTGCAGACTACATCTCCACAGTCTCAATCAAAGCTGTAGACATTTAACACATTTGTGTGGTAAGATTTTAGTCATTTGTTTGTGATCCCAAGAGAAAAGTAAAAGTCAAATGTAATGGTGGCATTTGTACACACAGGAAGTTGTCTGAAAGAGGAAATGCTGAACTTTAAACTTGTGCATATATGATCGGTTTTTATTCAGATTCCCTTTCAGGTGTGTTGGCATCAGTTTGTGTTTGGATTGGAGCTCTTAAAGGTTGCACACATATCTGACTTTATGCTTGTGGATCATATATACAGTAATATCACTGACACTGAGAGGCAGCCTCAAATTTGCATCTAACTGCAGGCTTGACACAAATCTTATGACAAATACAGCATATTTCATTCCAATGAAACTAACTAAGCTCATACAATAACCAGAAATGGAAATGTGACTTTATTACATCATGTCATCTTGTGTACTCAGTTTCTCCATCACAGTAGCTGTTGGTGCAGCTCTGTCTGCTAATCTTGCATCAACTGATGCCTTTAAACTGGGGCCATGTTGGACGAGGGAAACGCCCACACACAGAAGAACAGCTGGTCACCCGGACTTGTGTCAAACGTGCACCTCGTTAGGTTACGGTGAGAGTTTTAAACCAGAAACAGCTGAGTGGTGTTTCACTGTGCTTACGTGGTTTATTGTCTGCATCACCCAGAGCATCCTCCAGCTTGAAGTCCTGAGGCAGAACTGCAGGGCAGGTGAGAGAGAGGAATGCATTTAGGAAAACACAATCACGTTGTTACTAAGTTTGTACATAAACAAGGAATTTCTCTTGATGTCCTGGTGCAAGAACAAGAAATTCTGCAGCAGGACGCCAAACAGCCAAATTTCAGCGTAAAGAAGAACAAGAAGTACTGAGGTGATGGTCCCTGATGTCAGCATCATCAAGTGTGTCTGGGATTACAGGCAGAAGCATGTGAAGAAGCCCACATCCACAGAGAGACTCTCACTCAGAGAGAGACAGAGAGAGAGAGAGAGAGAGACACTCAGAGAGAGAGACTCACTCACTCAGAGAGACTCACTCACTCAGAGAGAGAGAGAGAGAGAGAGAGAGAGACTCAGAGAGAGAGAGAGAGAGAGAGAGAGAGACTCAGAGAGAGAGAGAGAGAGAGAGAGAGAGAGACTCACTCAGAGAGAGAGAGAGAGCGAGAGAGAGAGCGACACTCACTCAGAGAGAGAGAGAGAGCGAGAGAGAGAGCGACACTCACTCAGAGAGAGAGAGAGAGCGAGAGAGAGAGCGACACTCACTCAGAGAGAGAGAGAGAGCGAGAGAGAGAGCGAGAGAGAGAGAGAGAGAGAGAGACACTCACTCAGAGAGAGAGAGAGAGCGAGAGAGAGAGCGACACTCACTCAGAGAGAGAGAGAGAGCGAGAGAGAGAGCGAGAGAGAGAGAGAGAGAGAGACACTCACTCAGAGAGAGAGAGAGAGAGAGAGAGAGACACTCACTCAGAGAGAGAGAGAGAGAGACACTCAGAGAGAGAGACTCACTCAGAGAGAGAGACTCACTCACTCAGAGAGACTCACTCACTCAGAGAGAGAGAGAGAGAGAGAGAGAGAGACTCAGAGAGAGAGAGAGAGAGAGACTCAGAGAGAGAGAGAGAGAGAGAGAGAGACTCACTC